>NC_139620.1:6509581-6517081 GCF_964270895.1 Podarcis filfolensis
GCAAACCAATCCTGTACCTGCTTCTGTTAAACTGCTCTCTACTTGCTCCGGACTGTTGTCTCTCTAAAGGCAGATCCAACGATTTATGCTGTGGCCACTTATTGTGATATAGATATATTTTGTCTCCAACGTGACAATAGAAACATTCTTTAGGTCTCTGCCTATGTCCTTTCACTCAGATGAAAGCCAGCAGTTTTGCAATGATACAATCCAGTTTACGACCCAAAAATTTCAAACGACAAGAATAATAACCAACCCAATAAATAAAAGCTTGCTTTGCATCATAATTCCAGTCTTCTCATGTTGTTTTATTGTCCACACACCCAGCATTTGGTCCTTCCTCCACACAAATGCAGATAAATACTACAAACAGAAAGTCAAGCTTATATCTGACACTACACAGCATTCTGTCACACTTGACTGTGACCAATAAATAGAACCCAAGATGTGCAGATGAAGGAAGTGGGATGCAAACGAGAGCCCACTCAGGTCTTGCAATGTCACTGAGCTCCATAGCACATAACCAAGGGGATATAACATGCAACACAGCTGGTTGGGATCAAAACCAACCCACATAGTAGTAGTGGGTTATTTTGGGGTTCCACTGCTTTCCCCGGGAAACCCCTCAGTTTAGTGCTGAATTGGAAGAAATGCCAATCTTTTTTGCGGATTGACTTTTGTTCTGATTCAGTGCTAAACCACAGGCTTTTTCTAGGGAAAGCAGCAAAACCAAATAACCCCCACTTGGACCGATGCCTAGAAGTCATGGACGATCGAAAGAAATCTCATACCAAAAAGAAGTGTGAATGAGCCTTAAGGACAGTAACTCAATGGTAGAGCACCTGCTTTAGATGCAGAAGGTCCCAAATTCAATCCCAAGAATCTGCAGGTATGGCTGTGAATTTCCCGAGTCTGAAACCAGGGAGAACTGCTGCCAGACAGCAGAGAAAATGGACCAATGGTCTCACTTGGTATAAGACAGTTTCAGATGTTCTGCCCCAGGTGGTGTAGGACTGAGGATGTAGCAATGACTCTGCTACTCCACTAGACCTTGCCACGGGCCAGGCAGGCTTTGGATAACCCATAAGGCACTAATCATTTAATGAAAATAGGGGCACTATTATTTTAATTGGCAACAAGAGCTTTCATAGCTCAACACTGGGGGGAAACTGAGGTGTCCACAGAAGTTGAGTGGGAAATTAAATGCTGGACTTTAATTAACTTTGTTAAATTGGCTCATTGGATTAAGATTAGGGAGGGAGGGAGTAAATACTGCAGTAGAATGAATTAATCCCTTCCAACTCTACAATTCTATGGCTATATGATTCATCTAGGTGGAATGAAGTAGACTGAGCAATTAACTACAGAGGGTTCAGACAACACCTCAAACCATGGTTAATAAGAAACAGAAGCAAAGGGTTTCAATCTCTACCTTGCCACCATGCCACAAAGGGACATTTAGAAGACACCACATTGTCTATTCCTGAGCTGGACCTCAATTGGTGATTTTAATGCTTGGACATGGTCACTTCAGAGGAGAAAATCCACCATGGGAAAACTGGCTTGTGAAGAGTGTCCCTATGTTCCTCTATAGCAGGTCAGAAACAAAGGGGCGGTGGTTTGTCAGAACATAAGTAGCCAGACCATAACACCCTGGACCATTAGTCCATTGAACTCATTATTTCCCAAACTGAGTGGCAACAACTTTACAAGGGCTTCAAACAGGAATTCTTTCCCAGAGCTACCTGGAGATGCCGAGGATTGAACCTGGAGCCCTCTTCATGCAAAGCAGATGTTTTATTACTGTGTTATGGCATTAAAATGTATGTCAAGTAACCAGGAACATAGCAACACAGGAAGCTGCCTTAAACTGAGTCAGACCACTGGGGTCCATCTAGCTGGGGTCTACATCAACTGGCAGCAGCTCTCCAGGGTTAGAAGCATTTCCCAGCCCTACCTAGAGATGTTGAGGGTTGAACGTGGTACCTTCTCTGTGCTAAGCAGTTGCTCTACCATTGAGCCACTTCACTTCCTCCATAACATAGAGACTACCACTGTTAGATGGGGCAATCAGTGAGTTTGCACATAGCAGCAAACCAACCTAATTACTTTCAGAGGTCCAGTGGATCTAGTGGATCAGGGTCACAGGCAGCCGAAGATCCCCAGCAGGGGATCAGAACAAAAGGGAACTTTTTAGCCACTGAGAAGAAGTCTTTCCACTCTTTGCGCTGATTGCAGCCAATCAACGTGAGAGTTGGCCACTGAGGATGGGTTCCTAAGGTCCCTCAGGAGAAGGTGTGTTGAAAGAACACCAAGGAGGAGTTGTTCTATGTGCTCCAAAGCTGAGCATTTAGGAATGTTAAAACACAAGGTGCTCCTGTTTCAAGGGAATGATGTGCAAGTTCTCTCATGTACTGTGGAACTTCAAGAAAAGAACAACTTAAGTCACTTGAAAAGAAGATATTGGAAAACTCCAAATCATCTGCCCATATTCATGCACAAAATATAGTAGATCAAGTTGAAAGGCAATACATGGAGATCTGCATTGATCATTGCAACACATCCCTAATTATTATTATTATTATTGCATAATTATATTGCATAGATTTAGAAAGGAGCATGGCTGCAATTATCACGAAGAGGCACTGAACTTCTAAACTCACCATTCCACTACTGGATGCTTTTGTTATTCTTGAGCAGATAAGCTATGAATGACAAGAGAAGGAGCTCTTTAGAGCGTGTCCAGATGAGGTGCGGGCCACCCTGAGGGATATCATCAATTTGTCCCTTGGCACCGGGACATTCCCAAGGGAACTGAAGGAGGCAGTGGTGCGCCCGCTCTTAAAGAAAACATCATTAGATCCCTTAGATCTATCCAATTACCGCCCGGTTTCGAATCTTCCATTCCTGGGTAAGGTGATTGAGAGAGCGGTTGCTGAACAGCTGGGTGGGTTTCTGGATGAAACATCGGCTCTGGATCCATTCCAGTCCGGCTTCCGTGCTGGTCATGGGACCGAGACGGCTCTGGCCGCCCTAACAGATGATCTCCACAGGCAGCTGGATCGAGGCGGGTCAGGGCTGCTGATTCTTCTAGACCTGTCAGCAGCCTTCGACATGGTCGATCACAAACTCCTGGACCACCACCGCCTTGCCGACGTGGGGATCCAGGGCACAGTCCTTCAATGGCTGTGCTCGTTTCTCTCTGGTCGGGGACAGAGGGTGGCCCTTGGGGGGGAATTGTCATCGCGCCACTCCTTGGTGTGTGGAGTGCCTCAGGGTGTGATTCTCTCCCCGATGCTTTTTAACATCTTTATGCGCCCCCTCGCCCAGCTTGTCCGGAGTTTTGGGCTGGGTTGCCATCAGTATGCCGATGACACCCAACTCTATCTGTTGATGGATGGCCATCCTGACTCGGCCCCAGACACACTGATCAGATGTTTGGAAGCTGTGGCTGGATGGTTACGTGGGAGCCGGTTGAAGTTAAATCCTTCGAAGACAGAGGTCCTCTGGCTGGGATGGGATGATATGGGATTGAGGGGGCAACTCCCACCTCTTGTGGGGGTGCAATTAGTGCCAGCACCGTCCGTTAAGAGTTTGGGTGTAATTTTCGATACCTCCCTCTCCATGGAGGCGCAGATTACAGCTATAACAAAGGCAGCATTTTTTCAACTCCACCAAGCTAAGCAGTTGGCTCCTTATCTCTCTCGCCCTGACCTAGCCACTGTGATCCACACGACGGTCACCTCCAGACTGGATTATTGTAACTTGCTCTACGTGGGGCTGCCCTTGAGACTGACCCGGAAACTCCAGTGGGTGCAGAATGCCTCAGCGAGACTCCTTATGGGGTCCTCGCTGCGAGATCACATTCACCCGGTGCTATACCAGCTGCACTGGCTCCCGGTGGAGTACGGAATCAGGTTTAAGGTGCTGGTTTTAACCTTTAAAGCCCTATATGGCTTAGGACCCTCGTACCTACGGGACCGCCTCTCCTGGTATGTCCCACAGAGGAACTTACAGTCTTCAAATAAAAACATCCTGAAGGTCCCAGGCCACAGAGAGGTTAGGCTGGCCTCAACTAGAGCCAGGGCTTTTTCGGCTGCGGCTCCAATCTGGTGGAACGCTCTGTCACAAGAGACTAGGGCCCTGTGAGATTTGACATCTTTCCGCAGGGCCTGCAAGACAGAGCTGTTCCACCAGGCCTTTGGTCAGGGCGCAGCCTGACTCCCTCCTTTGGCAATCTTCACAGAACTTAAGCTTAATGGTTGCCATCAATTGGATTTTAATTAATTTTTATAATGAAATGTTTTTAGAATGTTGTACTATTTTATTGTTGTTAGCCGCCCTGAGCCCGGCTTCGGCTGGGGAGGGTGGGATATAAATAAAATTTATTATTATTATTATTATTATTATTATTATTATTATTATTATTATTTAGTAAGGTGGAGTGAAAATAATAAAAGAATTAATGAAAAATGTGATAATGCTGACTATATGGAATGCCAGTGAGAGCAGGTGGAGAAGTTTGTGGGTTCCTTTAATTGGCTATAAAGAAGGGCTAGGACATAGAAACATGCTTGGGGTGATGCCAGGTGACACAAAGCGATGTGGGAAGGAAGCTACGATCGTAAGTGTTGCTGAACTAGACTTTTTTCGCCACTGTATTCCACCCAGCATGCAATTTCTAAAGCGCCTTTGAGAGTTGGAACATACCAGGAATGTTGAGGTGTGACCCAAAAGGTCTGGTAGAACTTCTTCAGGGTCAAAGCAGTTTCCTGCTATAATAAGTGGATTCCCAGGGAGAGTGGTAGACCAAACAAGCAGTTATAATCACCTTGGTTTTAAAATGAAATGAAAAGAAAAGAAAAGCTGAAATTGGGGAGGAGCTGGTGATGTGATAGAGTTGCCCTCTGGAGAAATTTTTGTGTTTATCTGTGGCTGTCTAATCCTGTGCCAAAAGAAACAACCATTCAGGTTGTTCTAGCTCCACTGCCAGGGGCAGTAATATGCCTCTGAATTACCAACTGATAGAAATCACAGCTCAGGAGAGGGCTGCTGGATCTGAAGTCTGCTTGTGGGTCTGCTTGAATAGATGGGCCTTTGGTCTGACCCAGCAGGGCTCCTCTTATGTTAATATCCATGATAGTTAAGAACATAACTTCTGTGTCATAAGGCAGTGTACCTGTGGATGCTAGATCCTGGAGACAAATGGGGGGGGCTGGTGTCTTAGGTCCCTTCCTGGGGGCTTCCCATAGACATCTGGCTGGCCACCATGAGAAACAGGATGCAAAACTAGATGGACTTTTGGCCTGATCCAGCAGGGCTCCTCATTGCAAAAATCAACGTTTGGGGCTGAAGAAAGACTCTACGCAGCGAATGAGGATAAACAAAAGGTTTAATGTTGGCTTACTGGCCAGCAAGCTGACTCAGAGGAATCAGTTTCCAAAGTCTGAGCCCCCTCCAAAGGGAGGGGCTCCTTAATATACATTTCTGTTATCTCTTAAGGCACTACATATGCATAGACTATATGCATATACAGTGGTACCTCGGGTTAAGTACTTAATTTGTTCCAGAGGTCCGTACTTAACCTGAAACTGTCCTTAACCTGAAGCACCACTTTAGCTAATGGGGCCTCCTGCTGCTGCCACGCCACTGGAACACAATTTCTGTTCTCATCCTGAAGCAAAGTTCTTAACCTGAAGCAATATTTCTGGGTTAGCGGAGTTTGTAACCTGAAGCATATGTAACCCGAGATACCACTGTATATATCCATTAGGTTAATCTATATCTATATCTATATCTATATCTAATCTCAAAAGGTTGATGATTCAATGTAAGCTTTAACTGAGAAAAGCAAGTTGCAATGAAAGAAACATGTGGTCTTACTTTATCAGTTCAAACACATACACATCTGCACACATTAGGTCTTAGGTCTTATTTATTTTAAAAAATGAAATATGAGGTGTATAGAGGATCTTCTCTTATCAACAACCCACCCACCCCATAACCAATGTGGGGTGCAGTTTTGAAAAACAGGGTTTGTCACACTGTTGCACAGTTTTGACTTCTTTGAGCATCAAATGCATATAGGTGAAATGGTTTGGGCATTGCTTAGTTTTCCTCCATAGTTCTGGTTGTGCTGGTGTCAATGTGGGAAGTGAGAGCTGGTGTGACGGGAAGAGTCCCATGGTAGTTTAGGAATGGGATGAGATGAAGAGTTATCATGAGTTGGGGCAGGTTTCTTTTATGCTGCTCTATAAAGCAGGGCTGGAACTAATGGGCAGAAACTTCAAGGAAGCAGATCTTGAATCAGAGAAGCTCCTTAAACGCCAGAGATGATCTGTAGCAGAACAGACTGACACAGGAGGTAGTGGAGTCACTGACATGAGGTATTTAAGCAGAGGCTGGATGGCCACCTGTGCTTCAGTTGCACACTGCAGTGCATTGAGCAGGGTTATGCAACACCCTTGAAGGTATCTTCCATGAGTCTACGATACAGTAAACAAGACAAAAATAAATGTTGAGCTAGTTGGTGCCCTCTAGAGTTTGGTAGACTACAACTTCCACATCCTATCATAAATAGGACTGGGAAAATTCATGGGGTTTAAGTCTGTCAATGGCTACTAGCCATGGTGGCTATGCACTGTTGGGGGGCAATAATGCTTCTGAATACCAGTTGTTGGAAGCCACAAGAGGGGAGAGGGCTCTTGTGTGGCTTCCTCAAAGAGTCATCTGGCTGGCCACTTTGAGAATGGTTAGATGTGTTACTGGCCTGATCTAGCAGACTCTTCTTATGTTCTTCATATGTTGGTCAAGGATGAGGGGAGTTGTGATCTGACAGCATATGGAGGACATAATTCTGGCCACTCCTGGTGCACACTTGATTTCTGAACTGCATAACTTGACAAAGAATGACGAAGAAATGTGTGATTTAATTCCATTAAAATGCTTGGTGTCTGGGTGGATATGGAAGTTCTATCAATCATTGTCTCCTACACACACACACACACACACACATACTAAGACAGGGTTTCCCAAACTTGTCTCCAGCTATTTTTGGACTACAACTCCCATCATCCCTAGCTAACATGACCAGTAGTCAGGGGTGATGGGAACTGTAGTCCCAAAACAACTGGAGACCCAAGTTTGGGAAACCCTGCACTAAAGTAATCAACTGATGAAAATGTACATGTGCATGGAACCTCTTGGTGGACTACAATTCCCAGCATCTTTGTCCATTGGATATAGCTGGGATGATCAGTGTTGTAGTCCAACATCTGAGGACCCAAGGTTAAAGAACATTTCCATAAAGAGATTAGTTCCCATTGACTTCAATTGAGATTGGTTCATATTGGCAAGTCCTGATCTGTACCATCATAATCCTAAAGGCGATTAGCACGTGGCTCATTGATAAGAGCAGCTGGCCAACGACCTCCTGAAATAACAAGGAGATGAGCAACTGGAATGGTATCTTCCTCCATAACTGTAGCCTCCACAGGGCAG